>NC_064633.1:417785533-417788033 GCF_023864275.1 Schistocerca cancellata
GTCAAGCGGAAGACCTAAAAAATAGAACTGGAGGATCATGGTCAGGCATTGGGCATCGAGGAAGAGCTCTGCATCAGGATGGACCATACTAAAGAGGCACAAGAGGCAACACCTGCAATTGAAGGAATAGAAAACCATTTGAATGTCCATACATAAGTGCCAGATGGCACCCTGGAGCTGTTGCTCTGCAGAGGACACCGAGTGGGAACTACTCCAGATACAGAAATCATTCACATGCAGAGCAGGGGTAATCAACAGTCGAATGGAAGATTAAAAGTCCATTAATAGCGTTGAGAAAGAACTCTGTACAGAACCCTGTGGAACACCATTTTCCTGGGCCTGCAAGAGCTGAGAACATTACCAACCTGAACTCTGAAAGAACAATGGAAGAGGAACTGGTGAAAAAAATTGGGAGGCCCCCAGTACCCATTTATTGAGAGTAAATAGAAGGTGATGGCGCCAAGTTGTGTGTTAGACCTTATGAAGACTGAAGAAATCTGCAACAAGATGGCGGCGCTGAGATAAAGCCTCCTAAACTGTGGTTTCCAGTCAAAGCAGATGAATGATTGGAGACCATCCCTCCCAAAAGTCACACAGATAAGGAGACAAAAGGTCTCGAGAGTTGACGACCCAGCTGAGCTGATAACCCACCATCCATTCTAGTAACTTGCTGGTGATATTGGTCAGTCTGATTGGTAGGTAACTTCAGGGACGATGGGTCCTTGCCAGGCATAAGGACAGGAACCACAGTACTGTCTCACCATTGACAGTGGAAAATGCCTTTGAGCCAAATGCAATTAAACACACTGAACAGATACTGTTGTTGTGGATGGTTGAGGCGTTGAAGCAATTAGTTGTGGGTGGAATCAGGGCCAGGGGCTGAATTGTGGGAAGAGGGTAAGACCAGAAGAACCTCCCATTCAGTGAAAGGTTTATTGTATAATTCCGCCTGACAAGGGGTAAAACCAAAGTGGAAACCCCCAGGCCACCATTTCCATAGGAGGAAGATGGCTGGATAGGGAACTGATACTAGTGCCACTGTAAAATGGATTGCAAGGTGTACCATGAGCACCAATGAATTGTGGACACGGTCCACTCTGAAAGGCAATGCTGGGGATGGAAAACTGCCAGTGACAACCTGAAGAAAGCAGAATATAGCTCACACCCATGACAAAGGGACAGAAGAACTTAGAGGGGAAACAGAGTCCCCACCACACCTTCTTGTTCTGATTAAGTAATGGAATCTGGGTTGATGACGTTTAAGAGTAGTGAGACCAGCAGAGGACAAGTGCTGGTTAAGGCTTTTCAAGGCCTGTGGCAATCACAGGTGGGAATGGCAATGCTCCCCCATTGAATGCGTCAGTGCCAAAAGAGGCCTGTCGCGTCTGGTATAGCAATGCCACTGGTGCAAATAATTGTATGACATGACAGACGATTTCTACAATACAACTTGACACAGGGAAGAAACACCTTCTGGGAGATATGTAAGAGCCAATCAGTGCACTGAAAAGCCCAGTGGGCTAACCTGGACACTGGAAGCATGGAAGGGAACGATAGAATCAACGTAAGTGGTCACCATCACAGATCATCATGGGGTGACAAGTGTGATGAAGGGAGAAGTGGGAATTTGGGGAAGTGAGCCAAAGATCTGTAGCAAATAAGGTGCCATTAGTGACACTGAAATGGGTAGAGAAACGATCATTATGAAGCTACAGATCGTGGTCTGTAAGAAACTGGTATATGATGAGACCCAAACTAGATGAAAAAGCACTGCTCCACAAGGAGTGACGAATATTAAAAACCAAAAGGAGGAGGTAGGGTGTGGGTAGTTTCTGAAGGAGGGACGTTAGGCCAGCGAATGCAGGTGGCCTACCACAAGGGAGATACAGACTGCAAACAGTGACTACAGAGTCCAAGTAGATGTGGATGGCAACTGCTTCCAATTCGGTATGGAAGGGGATCCATGTAGTAACAATGTCTATATGGACCAAAGTGTAGATACCACCAGAAACCCTCAAGAGGCCGTCCCAGTTCCGAAAAAAGGAACAGAAGTCATGAAAGGTCAGTGATTTAGCATCAGTAAAATGAGATTCATGGAGAACACCACAAGCCGCAGAGTAAAAGGCAATAAGGAATATCAACTCAAAGGTGACTGTAGTATCCATTACAGTTCCACTAAATAAGCACAGAACTGGAATCCAGATGAGAGGCGAAATGGCCGAAACCAGTCACACCATCTAGACGCCAGTGGGATGGTCCCTGGGAGGGGCCTCATCACCATGAACAAACAGCATTCAACGAAGACAAGTAAAATTTCTCTCGACAGATAAGGGAAGCAATACCCTGAAGGGAGACTGCAAGCCGTAGGGGAGGTGGAGAGTAGAGGGGAGTAAGACAGAGGCAGAGATGTGAAACACGGCGTAAAGGTGGTATAATTTCAGACGAGAGTCAGTGTAGGATAAGTGATCAGGAGACTTCTACTCCTGTAATTTCTTTTATG